>NC_030853.1:3122634-3142351 GCF_000208745.1 Theobroma cacao
TTTTATAAGAAAATAGAATATTTTCCTTAATATTTCTTTTATTTTCTTATTATATTTAAATAACCGTAATTTCGTTTTAAATGAAGATTTTAGACTTTTAAAATCATTTTGAATATGAATTATGTGTTTTGTACTTGTATATTACGTTTTAGCCAGTTTCAAAAATTTTGAGAAAAAAATGACCAAAATACCCCTATGAGACAAAAATTAATATTTTATTTATTTTTAGTTGAAAACAGTTTAAAATCTTTTAAAACACGATATTTGATAATGGTTGCTCATAAGGGAAATGAAAAACTGATAGTAAAGCCTTGCGGGGTTTCGGGTTGACATTCCGAGCAATGAATGTCTATCTGGACACCGCGACGGTTGTCACGAGCTCGAGGGAAGTACCGAGTTGTGACAGCAATAGTATTAGATTTTAGTTGGTCTACCAAGCAATCGGACCATGATGCTTAAATTAAAAAAAAAAAAGAAGAGAAAAGAGGAAATGATAATGAATTTCTTGGAAAAGAGAAAATAGATAACATTAAAATCCTTTTGATTAGTAAAAAAGAGAGAAAACCTTTAAGCTGCTTTGTATTAAGAATTTCTTAAAAAATGATGTTTGGCTTGGCTTTTGCTTTTAAGAGGTAGATAAGATGAAACGCTAGGCCGAACAAGTACTTAAGAACCAATTCAGCCCCCCTTCATTGCACTTATATGGGTGTAGAAAATGAAGAGTCAGCATTTATGCCTATAAATAAAGGGAACCATTAACTATTTGAATCAAATTCAATTATCTAAATCAATCTCAAATTATTATAAAATGGCATCCAAAGATCCAAGAGTCGATAATGGGGAAGAGGCAGCCTCCGAAGATGAGGAGATGCCTTTGAGGGAGAAGTTGGAGATATTCCAGCAAGAGATGCATGCCCTCATCGACAAGCTGATGGCTAGGACTTTTGAACAGGAGATTTACATCTTGAGCAACAACAAGATTCTCGTTGAGATATATGAAATAGTAGATGAACTTAGGAAGAAATAAACTACGGTTAATTTTTTTTGTATCATCGCCTTTTATTTCAGAGAATCTAATAAATAAAATTTTAAGAAATTTTATTGAGCATATATTTTCTTATCTCTTTTCTTATTTTTACTTTTTTCATTTAAGTTATATTATGTTGAATAACTTCGTGAGTGGATATTAGGCATTGCTGACCTATTATTAGGTATTAAGAGACCGGTTTATACGCAGTGCGTGAACTGTGCAATGCACATATTCTGTTGAGACATTGCGTGAGTGGTTTGTATGTATATGGAATAGAGTACCTATGGTGATGTGTTGTTATGTATTGCGTGACGTTGGGCCAGTACGTGACTGTTTAAGTTGGCATAACGTGAGTGAATATTAGGCATTGATTGACTTATTATTAGGTATTGCGAGACTAGTGGTGTGTGACTTATGCAATTCACCTCTTGTTTGAATGCTTATTATTCATTGAGTGACTTATTCTTAGGTGTTGCGAATCAATGGTGCGTGACTGACTTGTGTAATTCATGTGTTGTTTTGAAGCTTTTGTTCAGTAGTTTTTTAGGCATTGTGTGATTGGTTTTTATATATTGCGTTACCTATTGTTATGTATTGCGAGAGTGGTGGCGCGTGACTTGTGCAATTCATGTGTTGTTTTGAGGCTTTTGTTCAGTAGTTTTTTAGGCATTGCGTGACTGGTTTTTATATATTGCGTGACCTGTTGTTATGTATTGCGAGAGTGGTGGTGCATGACTTGTTCAATTTGCCTATTGTTTTGAGACGTTTGTTCACTAGTTATTAGGCATTGCATGAATGTGTATTAGACATTGCGACACTTAATTTTTGTTAAATTTCTACGACCGGCCAAATGTGACTTAGGCATTGCGTAAGTGGTTTCTATGCATTGAGGGGCAATTTTTGATAAATTGATTGATTGTGACACTTATTTTCTGTTAAATTTCAACAGCTTGCCAAATGTGAAGCTTATGATTACATACGGTGGTCATTGGGTTGATGACACTTACAAGGGTGGTGAGACACGAGTAAAGGGTGTTGGGAGTGATTTGTCATTTTCGAGCCTAGTGAAGCTGGTTGAAGAGGTTGTTGGGGTCAACTCACATAATAATGAAATTGAGCTACATGCATCGCTCAGTCATGCCGCAAGGGTTTCTCGTGTAGTTATAAGGGATGATGAATATGTAGCAAGTATTTTGCGAGGTGAGAGGACAGTTGTTATGTTTGTGATAGTTAAGGCAAGAAATGTCAACGATATTCCACATGAACACGGTATCCAACATAGTAATCACCTACAACAGAATGTTAATTATTCTGACATACCACACCATGCATTTCCTAACAAACAACTATGGCAATCACGTTTGACGTATCCTTATGAGTTTCAGTAGCTCGGCACACACATGAGGTGTCTGCAAATGATTCTGCACAATTTCAATCGAAATGTGCATCAAACGATATACTTGGTATTTTGCAACAAATACAATTGTCACTCAGAAATGCATTGGGTCCATTGTCATTAGCAAACGACACTATGATGGTTATGAGTGATGACGATGCATCTGATCAGACTGAAGATGATGTTGAAAAGGATGACACAGCGGATCAGAATGATGAGTTACGTGATGATTGTGAAGATGATTACGTTGGCGGACATGAAGACCATTTAGAGGACGACAGGGTTGAATAGATCAACATTTCTGATTGCAATCATGCAGATGGCAGTACAGGTCATACCACAACTGTTGTGTTAGAAGAGGTTGAGTTGGACGACCATGCCACAATCGTTGAATTAAAAGATGTTGAGGGTGTGGACCCTATTTACTAGAACGCCATCGCACTTGAGAACGACATTTGTTCACCTAATGACAATGATCAAGAAAGGGTAAATGCAGGGGTATCTCGTCAATAGATTATTCTTGGGCTAGATATGATATCTTTCCAAACAGTTAGGAGTGAGGAATCCAGATCAATGGACGACCACTTATATCGCAAAAAAGTGTTTCCATCGAAGGCTGAATTGAAAGAAGCTTTGAGCATGTTGGTTCTAAAAGAGCATTTTGAGGTTAGACTTAAAAAGTCATGTCACGTTCGTTTTGAGGTTGGTTGTAAGGATAAGGCATGCAAGTTTGCTTTGCGTGCAACGAAGTTGCCTGAGGGAAAATATTGGCAACTTCGGAAGTTTCAGAAGGTACACACGTGTACTGTTGATGGTTTGTATGTGGGTACCAAACTGCGAACGCGAGGGTAATTGGTGAGCTTATCTCCACCAGGGTGCAAGAAAATTATGTAACCTCATTGAGACCAAAGGAAATAATGGAAGAGATGAATCACAAGTGGGGATTGTAATGCCTATATGGTAAGGCCTGACAAGCGAAGGAGTATGTGGAGAGTCTTGTGTTCGGTCCGTCGAAAGAGTCATTCCAACTCCTCCCCTCGTATTTCCATATGTTGGAACGTGAAAATCCCGGTACTGTCACGTATGTAGCTACTGATGGGGAACAATGATTAAAATATTATTTCTGGGCGTTCGGGTCATGTATTCGGGGGTTCAGTGCTGTAATGCAGCATATAGTCGCTATCGATGCCACACATTTGAAAGGCAGATTCAAGGGTATTCTGTTTGTGGCGATATGCAAAGATGTGAATGAGCAGATATATCCACTTGCATTTGGCATTGGCCACGTCGAAGACGAAGAGTCTTGGTCATGGTTTCTTAACCAATTGCGTCGTGCGATTGGTTGTACTGAAAATGTAATGTTTATTTTTTATCAACATCTTGGCATTAAGAATGTAGTTGAAAAAGTGCATAAGAACGCTCATCACGGTCTATGTAATTACCACTTAGGGAAAAACGTTAAAAACAGGTTCAAGCACGAAAATATTACCGCGATTTTCACCATGGCCTCCAACTGCTATAGGCTCGCCAATTTTAATAGACATATAAATCAGCTGAAATAGCTTTGCAAACCTGCTTATGACAACCTTATGAGATTAGGCCCTGAGAGATGGGCACGTGCACCGTCACCAGTAAGGCGATACAAGTTAATGACATCCAACATTGCGGAGTGTATTAACTCTTGCTTGAGGCATGCAAGAAAAATGCCAAAAACAGTGTTGATCGAGTGCATCAGAGGCATGTTTCAAAGTTGGTTCCATGACCGGCACAATAAGGCATTGAATTTGACTAAGCCCCTCCGCCTTTGGGCTACCGATCTATTGAACAGACGATTCAATGAAACATGTCACTTTTCCATACAAGTAATTGATTGGGAGGAGTTTCAAGTTATAGGCGGGACTACGGACAGAATGGTTAACCTCTCCACCAAGACGTGTTCATGCGGTGAGTTCTAGACCGATCTACTCCCCTGCATGCATGCCGTGGCGGCAATAAGGTATGAACAATCATGTTTTGTTATTTTGTGCATGATGAATTGAATTTTTACATTATTTGCTAACTGTGATTTCATTGCCTTGGCAATAAGTGCAAACGTGCAGCCGTTGAATTCTGCTCGGACTATTACAAGACTCGATCTTGAATGGAGGGATATGCGGTTCCCATTTGCCCGGTTGGGCATCCCAGTGAGTGGGACATCCCCCATGACGTTCAACAAAGTATCGTTTTGCCACCAAGTTGACGAGGTCAAGTGGGAAACCTAGGAGAAAAAGGATTCCATCAGTTAGGGAAGACAGCGGACGACGTAGATGTTCACAATGCAAGAGTTATGTTCACAAGGCACCGGTGCCTCGGCACACAAAGCAAGGACTCCACGTTATCCTGCTCTGTTCCTGTGCTGGCCATCTACAACATAAAACAGATAACATTCCTATTTTAGTCATGTCAATACCATCATTGTAGATTAACAAAAAAACTAGAGAAATTTCTTAGAAATAGCCCTCTTTAGAAGCTTACTCAAAAAATAACCCTCACAATATTTTTAACTATTTTTAGACAACCTTGAAACAGAATAATTAATCCAAGCGTGGAGCATGAATTATTAAGTAAATCAACATATACACATTAAAGCATTATAATTGACCCAAAATAATATATAATGAACCTAATGTTGGTCATGCAATGCCATGCAGATAAATTTCATGCAGTTATAACACTCATGCAATTTCTTACAACAAGAGTCACACAATGCCTAATCAATTATTCACGCAATTACTAACATTAAATCACGCAATGATTTATAAACAAGTCACTCAATTCTAAAAACAACTAATCGAATCACACACACACTAACTGACGCCATGCCTGAACAATATTCACGCAATAACTTAGAAACTAGTTACGCAAAGACGTATCAATCAGTCACGTAAAGTTAACTTTTGCAATCACGCAAACCCTACGTGATCCCATGCCAAAATCCATTCACGCAAAAGGCGCCAACCACCTAAGCAAGCCTTCACTCACACAATATCTAAATCCTCAATCGAATTCCTAACAAAAGGTCATAACACATACATATCAACCAGTCACGCATGACTGGTCACTTTTCCACCCCAACAACACCAACAATACCACCTTCATGTTTATATTCAAAAATTTCAAACAACAAGAATACAATATGAACAAGCAATATGTATAGGTTTATGCTAAAAAACCTTAACCCTAAACATGAACAATAACCATTTATCCACATGGGTAAAAATAAAATAAAAAATTCATAAAAAAATATTATACCTTTATCAGCGTAACGTCAACTTCCTCTCATTGCTTAATATGTGAACTACCTTTATGCGAATAATAAGCACTCCAAAATGCTTTTACCACTGCGAAAATGCTTGGAAGTTGAACTGTCGAGAAATACTTTTGACAGAATTGCTTCTGAGGATATGTGCGGTCTCTCAATGAAAATCGAAGAGTTGTGGTCCATATAAAGGACATACTTGACCCGTTAATAGGTTTCGGGTTGAGGCGCAGAGCCTAGCGAATAGGTCGGTTTCATTAGGGACAATGTTATCCAATTTTTTTTCTTTTGACTAAAAACAATTAAAATTATAGGGAGGACCATTCTTAAAAACGCTTTATGCATGAGGCCCATTTAATAAAAATACTCATTATTAATTGTAAAATATATATAACTTTGTTTATATTAAGTTATATAAACCTAAAGAGAAGTTGTGAGACTATAATAGTTCTAAAACTTAGTTATTTTTTTAAAATTTTATGTAATTAAGGACAAACCCGTATAGTTATTTAAATTGATTCATGAAATTATAATTATTAATTAATTTGTAATGTCTTTTAATATATATACTTTATATATATATATATATATATATATATTCGATTCATTTATAAGGAATATAATTACTATTATATATATTAAAATATTTTTGATATGTGCATATGTGTGTGTGTGTATATACATGTACTTTAAATATAAACATATTTACTTTTTATTTTGTGTTAACATTACAAAAAATTATAACTTATAAAATTATTAATTACAATATATATATATATATATACATTTGTTTATATAAACTTATAACATATAAATCTAAACGAAAATTATGAGATTAGAATAGTTAATTAGGTAATTAGATACCTATGAAGAAGATTTTAATAATTTTTTTATCTAATCGGGTATTTAAATGGGTTAAGGTAATTATAAGGTAGTGGGAATGTATTAGGGTTAGGATTAGGATAGTAATTTTTAAAATTATTCAGGTAGTTAATAGGGTTAGAGTATTTGATTTTTAATATAGTTAGGGTTCGAGTACCTCGAAATTAACGGATACCCTACCCGTTGACATCCCTAGTTAAACCCATAGTAAACACCGTGATTTGTTTGATCAGAGTTTTGACAGGTCCTGGTAGTGTCATACGGTTGATAGTTTGTAATGCTACCAACTTTGTAATGGTCACACCAACCAATTTTTCTGTTGCCTTCCAAATCAACCAAATCCATTTGTGCAGTATTATCTTCCAAAATAAGCTGTATGCAGTAACTAAAACGAAACAAATGTATCGTTTGATTTTTGTTAATAGCAGTAATTATCATAGTAGATAATTAAAATTATGTCGACTTCAGTTGATTGGAAGTTGAGGTTTATAGTGTAGTGTTTTAGGAATGTTAAATACTGATTTCAGATATATATTGTGTAAATAATGTTATTAAGTAATGTGCAAATAAATCAGATGCTAGTGGTTCAGTATTGGTTGAAAGAAAAGAGCAAACAATCAAAGGGAAGATATACAGGTTTGAACAATCATGTTACAACTAGCATATGATTTTCAAGTCTTGAACATATTCTAATTAGGGCGAATGTTAAATTATAGGTAATCAACAAAAATATAAAAGATACATAGCCAACTAGCATAGTTGAGGATAACAGAAGATCAAAATGCAAGAATGAAAGCAAGAAGGCATACAGACAAGTAAACGATAGTAATATTGAATAGAAAAATAGCTCGGTGGAAACTATCATGAAACAAATGTAAAACTAAGGTAATGGAAATAAAGTTGCATTAAAATGTGATATGGTATGAACAAGGAATTAAATCAGAAAAAACATAACAGGTATCATGCCATAGTGATAGTTAATAATCAGTTATATGCCAATTTTGTCTAGTGTTTGTTAAATGGCACTTACTCTTTTATTTCATTTCTTTTCTCACTTCTGTTTTGGACCTGAGAGGAAGGGGATAGGGTTTGCAAGAATAATGAACAAGAGTTGCTACCATAAAGAAACGTGATCAAAGTTTCAACTACATCCTCACTATCCATTAAAAACACAAAAAAAAAAAAAAAATCAACACTAGCATTGAGTGTATGAGCAACTTTAAGGGTTAAAAATACAACAGCTGTGCACCCCTAAGTGTGAAATCCAAAGTTTAAATCACAAGCCTTGATGAACACTCGCACGTTCTTCAAGTGGTATCTAGATCATTGTTTTCATGACCTGCATATATGTTTGTTGACATGGGCAGGGAAGGGTGCAACTCTTGGCGAGGAAACAATAGCTTCAACCGGAAAGCATCAACTCCATTCAAGTAGTAGTGAAAAAGCCGTTTTGCCCTGATGAAACCAAGACGGCCATAAAGTGCCAGTGCTCCTTTATTCGTTACTTCTGCTTCCAGTGTAACCTTCAAATATGTAATACATGGGGTAGTCAGTTTTTTGAATCTAATCATTGCCTCAAACCTCCCACGGATTATAACCCTCTAAAGCTCACATAAACATAATGATCACCATACAACCTAACTAATTAAGAGTGGTGAAGAAAATACTAAAACTTTTTTTCTCCAATTCTTATGTTATAAATGAATTTGCAAACTAAAAAGGATACCTTGGTAAACAGTAAAATTATTTTAGAACCTTTCCGCTTTCTAAAGCAACTCATAATGTACTGAGTACAGGGATATATAGATAAGCATAATCTTGAAGAGACAAAAATAGCTAGACCCTAGAAGGTGTTATTGGTTTCAAAACACTAAGATATCAGCGAAGGCAAAATATCTCAACCATCATCAAAGTTTTGAAATAAGAGGCCATCTTGATAAGATTGCATAAAGTTCAAATGCAGAAAAAGATAAAGTTGTGCCGATGCTAATTTAGCTGACTCATGCACAAGATCCACTTTAGCCGAATAGAGGATCAAGGATATCATCACTACTTCAATGGCTACCCAAAACCATCAATTCTGAGTTCAGATAGCATATACTAGGCACTGCAATGGTCAATGCCCTGGTGTTTAAGAACATAAACAAGGTTAACTGTTTGATGAGTGGAGATATCTCCACAGAATTAACTGGTTTACAATGTAATAAATTATATACGCATTGGCATATATGAAGATCAAAGAGTGAAGCCTATTACAAATATGCAATTCATAGGCACACTAACTACACATATAGCAAAGAAATTCAAGTTAAACAAGACATTGGCACAGCATCTTATCCTTGTTAAACAGAATGAGATTAACCAATGATACAGAAATGACCAGCATATATCCAAATTACAAAGGAAATCACCAAGACAGAGAATGAAAAATCCCGTACCTCTTCACACCCTGATTCCATCATCATTTTAATGGATCTGGTAACGAGTTCAGTAGCTGCAACATGAGAAAAAGGCATCAAAACTCAGTATCTACATCCACATTTTACATAAATTTTGTGGACTATGCAACCATTGAGATATGAACTGATTTCATGCTCACTTTTCAACTTGCAATCAAAGGAATCCAACCCATTCAAGAAATTTAAGAAAAGAATTATTACACAGTAAACAGCAGTGAGATAGAATGACATCAAAAGGAAGAAAAAAAAAAAGCAGTGGAAAATTTACCAATGCCTCTTCCACGATAAGGCTTGATTACAACTAACATGGCAATGTAGCCCCTGAAAGTGTTCCTATGTTCTCCCATCTTGCAGACCACGGTTCCCACGCATTTACCGTTGTGAAAAGCCTGTTTTTTATTTTTTAAATCAGGAACTAAGAGAAAAAGAAATTTTGGGAGAAACCCATTGTGCAAATGCAAAAGAAATAATCGAAAACAAAAAGAAAGGAAGGGAAAGAAGATATTACGAGGAAGGAGAGTTGGGGCCAAAGATAGACGAAATATCGGTAGGTGAAGATGGAGTATGGCTCGCTGAGTTCTTGATCGACCAAGCTCATGATCAGAGGCAGGTGATGCTCGCCTCCATAGCTCACATACTCTATCTCCGCTTCTTCAAATTCCGCTTTCTCTTCTTTTTCTTCGGAGCTTGCCTCCATTGTTTTCACTTCCTGTACCGTTCTCTGCGTTTCTTCTTCTGCGTCAAATGTCTTGGTTTCAAGCTAATTCACGTGGGCTTCAATAGAAGTTTGGGCCCCATAGAGAGGCCTACTACATCCACTTCATCATTTTATTGGGCCTAGCTGCTCAGATTTGACCTGAGGTGATTTACAAACATTTGAGTTTTTGGCATAATGAATTATTTCGAAAAAAATTAATTAGGTATTTATTCTTTTATTACATTTAATTAAATTTTTATTTTTTTATTTTAAATAAAATAAACCTTTATGTATAAGAGTTGATTAATTGTTATTAGTGAAAATGCTATTTATCATTTTTTGTCATGTAATGCTAATGTGGTATGTTGATATATCATAATGAATGATAATATAGTCATGTGACATTTTCAATCTTCATATTAATATCACGTTAGTACCATGTCAGCACTATATGGATATAAAATAACAAATGAGATTTTAACCAATAACAATTAATCAATTGTTTGTCATAAGTACTCATTTAATTCCAAATAAAAGTACAGGACTTTATTTTTAAAAAGTAAAAAAAGTGCAGGGACTTGATTAAACGTAATAGAATAGTAAGAGTTTATTTGAATTTTCTTACATAGTTTAGGAGATTTTCCGAAGTATTATGTCATTTTTTATATCGAAAATTTCATTTATGTTTTTTGCGATTTCAATTATTTTTCTATGCAATTAATTCTTATTTTATTTTTGGTGATTCAAAATTTAATGTGTTTATTGGGAGAGGCATGACCTTTGATTGTAGAAAGGCATGTACCTTTTGAAGGATATATTTGTTCACTTTTAAATAGGTGTGTATAAATAAAAAGGCACATTGGTGATGTTTTAGTATCTATAAATACTCATCCCCTCTTTCTGAAAAATTCATTCTAAGCATTTTGTGTTTCCAAAAACTATATTCTTCTTCATTCTAAAATTTCTTTAAGAGCAATAAAGAGATTTATGAGTTTGCCAAATTTTATATTTGACTACACATTAAAAGATCTGAGTGGTTCATTGTATCTTAGGAGTAGGATGTCATCAATTGCTATTTGATAACTTTACGATATAGAGTTATTTTGCTACATTTTAGTTACAAAAAATAACTAGTCCTCACGCTTTTAAGTTAATAAATAGTTTTTATATTTTTATTATTTAGTATACTGCATGTTGAATTATTTTAATTTGAGTAAATTTCACCCATTTTCATATAAAAAAATCTTAATTTGAGAATTCACTGATTTTGTCTCTATTTTGAAGGTTCTTAAAGTGTAAAAAGCTTCATGGAAGTAAAATGTGCAAGGAAAGCTAGGTGCAGAATTTTCTGAACATGTGATATTTTTGCCATAACTCTCTACAGAAGACTGATTAATGAGAATTTTGGACCACTGAAAATCTAAGATGAAGGATTACATCTTTAATGTTTATCACTTTTCTTAGTTCGAATTGGTAGGTGATCAAAATCCTTATCGAAATGGGAGTACTACACTAGGAAAGCATAGATAAAACAGAATACTTGAGAGCCACGACGTTAAAAAGACATTTTTTGGCATATTTCAAAACAGAATGGTTGAGAACCACGGCTCTCAAAATAAGAGTTATGGCACTGAAGCTTGTTTCCAAAAATAGATATATGACGGGAAACTTGGAAGTTAGGTTAATTTAAGCTTATTTAAAGAACTTTTTTAGAGAATTCTTGACAGAGGACGGTAGTAGCTATTTTGAAGAATTGGAGTTAAGAATCAAGTAAACTAACAAGAGAAATTGAGAGAGATTCAAGATCAAAAGCTTCAACATCATTTTCTTTCTTTGTTTTGTTTTTCTCTTATTTTCTTTGACTTGAATTCATGGATAAATTTCTTTGGATAATGTTTTACTTGGATAGCATGAACTAATTTGCTTTTCTAGGACTATGGTGGATTTCAACATGTAACATGAATATTAGTTTCTCTTTTATTTATCATGAATGGATATATTTTTGCTTATTCAAATTTGTTCTTAATATTTTTAATTGCCTAATCAACAATTAATTGAATTGTGAATTTAATTGAGACTCTATAGAGAGATTTTAGATTGAATTAAGATTGTATAGTGTAGACACACGCCAATTGTTGTACATAGCCAAATTAGGAATGTAGCTTAATGAACTTAATTTAATTGATTCCTATAAACATATAGTGACCTAATTAAATTAAGTATTTGTACAAGTATCTCCATGAAGACTTGTACATAACTTCGAATTCTAGGTTAGTAAGAGCACCCATGAATGTAAATAATAAGAGAAACTGGTATCATATGAAGTGTTGAATGAACTTATTATCCTAGGTCTTTAGTCTATTGTCTTTCTCAAGTAATTTTAATTTCTATTAGTTAATTTAATGCTTGCTTAAAATTAGCTTTAATTAATTTTTTTGAAAATTTCAGTTACTTAAATAAAATTAATTTGTTATAAAATTTTAATACTTAGTAAAAATTTAAGAATAAATATTTGTGGAAACGATACTCTACTTATCACTATATTACTTGTTAGCGATAGCGTGCACTTATGTGAGAAATTCGTCAACAAGTTCTTGGTGTTGTTGTTGGGGATCTGTTTTCTTATTTATTTGCTAGTATTAAAATTCAACAAATTAATCAGTTTTAAGTTTTTCTTCTTTGTTTTTTTAGGTTCATTTTGTCGTTGTATGAGAAAAGCAAAAAGCTTGGGGATTGTACCATGAACAAAGAACACTCCGAAGACTTCAATGAGAAAATCCACAAGCTTTTGGTCAAACAAATACAATGGCTGATCAACAAGGTGAACAAAAAATCCAAAAGCGCATAGTAACTGAAAATCATTGCTTAAGAGATTATGCTGTTCCATTGATGCAAGGGATTCCATCCAGCATTCGAAGGTCAGCTATTCAAGCCAAAAATTTCAAGATCAAGCCGGTTATCATCACTATGATACAAACTTTAGTCCAGTTTGGGAGTTTTCTAAATAATGATCTAAATGCCCATATTTTAAACTTTTTGGAGATATGTGATACCTTCAAATATTATGGCATCATATATATTATAATTCGTTTGAGGCTTTTTCCCTTTTCATTGAACGATAAAGCTAAAACATGGTTAAATGCACTTTCCACTAAATCCATAACAAGGGATGATCTTGTTCAAAAGTTCCTTGCTAAGTTCTTTCCTCCGACCAAGATAGCAAAAATGAAGAATGATATCACATCACATGTAGCTAGATTTTGAATCGTTGTACGAGGCTAGGGAAAGATACAAAGATTTACTTTGGCGTTGTCCTCATCATGGTCTTCCAAAGTGACTACAGGTGTAGACATTCTACAATAGCTGGAGCGATCATGTTCGAACCACCATTGATGGTGCTATGGGAGGAGCTTTAATGGCAAAGTCAATTGACAAGGTATAAAACTTGTTGAAGGAAATGGCTGGAAATAACTATCAGCAACGAGAGGAGCGATCAATGCATAGGAGAATGGCTATAGTTCATGATGTAGATGCCATTTCGGCACTATCCGCACAAGCAGCAGTTTTAACTAAACATTTGAATCTTTTAGTACTAACTCCATTCAAAGTCCATTTGTAATTTGTGAGTATTATGGAGACAATCATGCAAGCAATCAGTGTCTAAGTATGGAAACAACACAGTTTATGGGGAATAGATAGTAGAATAATCCTTATTCCAACACTTACAACCTAGGGTGGAGGAACCATCCACACTTCTCTTAGACCAACAGTCATGGATCATCTTCATCTTCAAGACCAAATGTATCTACTGGATTCCAACAGCAAGCAAAAGCACCTACCCTAAATAAGAACCCAAATTTAGAGGATGTGTTGAGGTAGTACATGATACATAATGATAACATCATTTAAAGTCAAGTAGCATCACTTCGAAACCTCGAGACTTAGGTTGGTCAATTTACCAATTTATTAAACAACAAAGCTCAAGGAACATTACCTAATGATATAGAAGCAAATCCAATAAGGGAAGGTAAAGAACATGTCAAGACTATATCACTTTGATAAGTGGTAAAAAAGTTGAAAGTAACTCAAATTGATCTGTATAGAAAGACAAGATAGTATGGAGTAAGGACCAGATTGCTAGTTCTAATGAGCAATGTCAAGAGAAGGAAACCAAAGCAATATTATGACCACCACTTTTTCATCAATGTTTCGAGAAGCAACAAGATAAAAGCCAGTTTCAAAAATTTATGGAGGTGTTTAAAAAGCTTCACATCAACATTCCATTTGTAGAGGTGTTGGAGCCAATGCCTTCATATGTCAAATTTCTAAAAGACATTTTATCTAAGAAGAGGAGGTTGGGTGAACTTGAGATAATAGCATTCATTGAGGAGTGTAGTGTAATCATTCAAAATAAACTCCCTCCCAAGCTTAAGGACCCAGGCAGTTTTACTATTCCATGTACAATTGGTGCTTTATTTTTTTCCAAGGCTTTGAGTGATTTGGGAGTGAGTATTAATTTAATGCTCTTCTTTATTTACAACAAGTTGGGTTTAGGGGAGATTAAGCCCATTATTGTGACTCTACAATTGGCATATAAAACTCTCACATATTCAAGGGCCATAATGGAAAATGTGCTTGTGAAGGTGGATAAATTCAAATTCCCAGTAGATTTCATAGCACTTGACATGGAGAAAGATAGAAAGATTCCTATTATCTTTGGGAGACCTTTCTTACGCACTACTAAAGCACACATTAATGTCGAAAAAAGAGAACTTACTTTGAGAGTACAAGATCAAATGGTAACATTCAATATTTTTCAACCTTTAAAGTTTACTATTGATCATGATAAGTGTTTTGCATTCACTGTGGTGGATAAGGACACAAATGAAATGTTCATGGAAAGTCATTCTACTTACCCACTTGAAGCATCATTGCTTGCAAAATTTGAGACAAATAATCAAGATGTCATAGAACGTGTTAATGCATTGAATGCCCTATCTTGTGTGTTGGGAACTGAATTTGAGTTGTTAGATTTGTCTATCTCTTCATTTTCACCAATGAAGACTTCAAATTGAAAAACCTCATAAGTTAGAACTCAAACCATTGTCTAATCATTTAAAGTATGCATATCTTGGAGACTCATCTACTTTTCGATCATTGTTGCAGTTGATCTTACTAATAAGCAGAAAGAAAAGTTACTGAGAGTTTTAAAAAAACACAAAAGGGCACTTGGTTGGACAATCATAGATATAAAAGGGATAAGTCCTTCAATATGCATGCATAAAATTTTGTTGGAGGATAATCACAGAGCCACTATAAAGCATCAAAAAAGATTGAATCTAATCATGAAAGAGGTGGTAAAGAAGGAGATAATTAAGTGGTTAGATACTGGTATCATTTACCCTATTTTGGATAATGAGTGGGTAAGTCAGGTGTGATACATACCAAAGAAAAGTGGAATGAAAGTGGTTGCTAATGAAAACAATGAGTTCATTCCCACAAGGATAGTCACTAGATGGAGAGTGTGCATGGATTACCAAAAGTTAAATAAAGGCACTAGGAAAGATCATTTCCCATTACCAGTCATTGATCAGACGTTGGATAAACTAGTTGGAAAAGAGTACTATTGTTTCTTGGATGGGTACTCAGTGTATAATCAGATTGCCATAGCACTAGAGGATCAAGAGAACAACCTTCACATGCCCCTATGGTTCTTTCGCCTTTAGGAAGATGCCATTTGGATTGTGCAACACTCTAACCACATTTCAACAGTGCATGATGTCTTTCTTTTCAAATATGGTGGAGAAAATATTAGAGGTATTTATGGATGATTTCTTAATTTTTGGCAATAATTTTGATGAATGTTTGTTGAATCATGACAAGGTGTTGCAAAGATATGAAGAGACAAACCTGGTACTAAATTAGGAAAAGTGCCATTTTATGATACAAGAAGGCATCGTTCTTGACCACAAGGTATCAAGCAAACGATTGGAGGTGGACAAAGCAAAGATAGAAACTATTAAAGAGCTTCCACCACCAACCTCAATAAAAAGTATTAGAAGTTTCCTTGGACACATTGGTTTTTATTAGCAATTCATTAAAGATTTTTCTAAACTTGCTAAACCCTTGTGCAATCTCTTAAAAAAAAAAGAAATCCCATTTAAATTTGATGATGTATGTCATGCTATATTCGTTGAATTGAAAAAAAAAGTTGACATCCGTACCCCATTATTGTAGTCCTTGATTGGTCATTCCCATTTAAGCTTATGTGTAATGCTAGTGATCATGCTGTAGGTGCAATGTTAGTGCAGAGAAAGGACAAAATTTTTCATTTTATATTTTATGCAAGTAAAGCTTTAACTGAAACTCAAGTGCATTACACCACCACTGAGAAAGTATAATTAACTGTTGTGTATGCATTTGACAAATTTTGTTCATACTTGATTGGCATTAAAGTGATTGTTTATATTGACCACTCTACAATTAACTATTTGATTGTTAAGAAGGATGCCAAACCAAGATTGATAACATGGATTTTGTTGCTATAAGAATTCGATTTGGGAATCAGGGACAGAAAAGGTTTAAAAAATCAAGTGGCAAACCATTTGTTAAGGTTAGGGCATGACAACCAAGGTAAGAACTTAACTTTGATCAATGAAACTTTCCCTGATGAATAATTATTACATGTTGGTCAAAAGAAGTTACCATGGTATGCTGACTATGTTAATTTCATTGTAACTAAGCTTCTCCCTCCAAATTTAACTTATCAGCAAAGAAAAAAATTTTGCATGAAGTTAAATTATATATATGGGATGAACCATTTTTGTTTAAGTAATGTGCTGACAGAATGATAAGAAAGTGCATTCCGGAGGAAGAAGTCAAAAATGTGTTGAAACACTATCACTCTTCAAAATATAAGGGTTATTTTGGAGGAGATAGAACAACAGCCAAGTTCTTCAATTAGTTTTGTATTGGCCAACACTTTTCAAGGATGCTCATAACCTTATTCTACATTATGCCAGATGCCAAAAAGTGGGGAACATTTCCAAAAAACATGAAATGCCACTTAACAACATTCTACAAATGAAAATTTTCGATGTTTAAGGAGATGATTTTATGAGACCATTCATATCCTCATTCAACAATGGATACATTTTGGTGGCTTTTTGACTATGTGTCAAAATGGGTAAAAGTCTCAGTGTCTTGAGTCAACCTTGTATCGAACTATAATATGGTAGAGTTGGTTATGAAATTAAGTCTTTTATACCTGTAAGGAAAATGTTCTTCTTTCAAACAATGTAATGGCTTGTGGTGACACCTCCAAAAATACCTATTAAGTCTTTAGGGGGAAAGAACCTTTAGGAAAGGAATGTCCTCATTTCAAGTGTTGTAATGGCTACTGGTAGAATACTAGTTGATAATTCTATTTTATAAAATTATTTTATTCTAATTTTGTTATTAAAAATTAGCTAAGTCCTAAATTTTCAATTATAATTTGTTTATTTTTAGTTGTTTTTATAATTAGTTTATTTTTTAGTGAGTTATTTTAATTTTATGTTATTCCTTTTAATTTGGTTATTATTTAGTAGTTTTTATATTTTTGTAGGATTAAAAGTGATTGGGCTTAATTTTGGAAAGTAAGGTGTTGAAATATCCAGAATCTACTTGCATATGCTTTCATATTTTGGCCATATCTCAAGCTACAGAACTCTAAATGATGCGATTCTTAGACTATTGGAAAGCTAAGAGACAGAGCTACAACTTTCTTGAAAATAGAGAAAATCACGTTTGAAAATGGCTGGATGTACTATGCTGGGAATAGAAATTTGTAAAGACTGATAATTGATTTTGGGCCTCTTATTACAATTTTAAGCCCAATTAAACCCTAGGCCAACTTAAGGAACTTTAGGTTAAGTCTATTAGTATAAATAGGATATGTTTAACAACATTGGAGACGACTTTTGAGAGATTCAAAAAGCCAGAAGTTGAGGCTGAAACTTGGAGATCAAGACAGCAATTATTGTTTTGTTTTCTTCCTGGGCTTTTATTTTTCTTGTTACTTTCAATGGTTGAATTTATTATAATGTTATTTGTTTTTGCAATTATAAGTAGTTAATTTTCTTTTTCTAGGATTGCAATTGAACTCATATATAATCTGAATTTTTAATCTCTTTCTTACTTATCTTCAATGGGAATTGAATTGTTTATTCAAATTTGTTCTTAATGCTTTTTAATTGCCTGATCACCAATTAAATTGATTTAGGAACCTAAACAAACTTAGGAAAGGGAGTTTAAAGTGTACTAAAATTAGGATAGTATATGATCATATTAATTGATTTGCGTATAGGATAGGGATATACCTATAAGCCATATGTAGCCAGATTAGAGTCTGAACTTAATGAGTCTGTTTTAATTTCAATTCACATAGGGATATAATGTTTTGATTAAAATAGATATTTTTATTGAATGAGTCGAGAGACCCTTATAAATAATTTAGGACTCTAGGTTAGCAATTCAACCCATTGAAATAAGTTAAAGAAGAGAGGTAAGATTTAGATGAAGTGTGAGGGATATTGTAATCTTAGGCTTATTTGATTTGATATTTTCTCAAGTTATTATTATTTTGATTTTTCTTGTTAGTTTAAAATTTTAGTTAATTAGTTTTAGTTAATCAATTAAATTTTGGGTGTTTGGATAAGATTAAATTGTTCTAATTTTAGTACTTAGTAAAGTTTTAGATCAATTCTCTGTGGGATCGATACTTTGCTTGCTAATATACTATCTATTCGATACATATACTTGCGTAGTAGAATTTTAACTAACACTAGTAAAATCTCGTAAACTCTTTATAGGGGTAAGCAGTCAGCAGATTGTTGAGCTGCCTCACTGGTAAAGGTATGCTTGTAGCAAATCATCTAGGGTTGCCCCTATGGCCCAACAATGGCATGTCTTGGTCCCTTTATAATTAATTTCATATTAATAAAATATTTTTCCTTTTTATGACTCAGTGGCTACATATATGACATTCGGTATGTCATTTGATTTTGATACGGGTTCTCTTAGTCTGATTTATTATTATTATTAATGTTAAAGCAGATATAATCAAGTATTGGTTGACTTGCGTGGAAGCATCCACTCAAGTGCCGCATGAACTATCACATACTTAGGCGAAGGAGTATAGTTCGTGACACTCAGCTTTCCCTACAAAGAAAGCTAAGATGGTGATGAAATTTCTGAAAAAGAGCATCTTCATTAGATTCGAAACACCAAGAGCTATTGTGAGTGATGAAAAGAGTCATTTTGTAATAAATATTTTAGAACATTACTTGCTAACTATGGAGTGACACACAATGTAGCCACAACCTATCACCCTTAGACAAGTGGACAAGTTGAAGTGTCAAATCGAGAAATCAAGAGAATTCTAAAGAAAATAGTATCCCATCAAGGAAGGATTTGGACAGTAGACTCGATGATGCATTATAGGCGTATAAGATCGCTTGTAAAATTCCAATAGATATGTCCCTATATCGATTGCTATTTGAAAAAGCGTGTAACCTTCTAGTTGAATTGAAGCACAATGAATTTTAGGTCATCAAGAAATTAAATTTTGACTTGGAAGCTGTCACGACCTGGAACTCCCCATCGGGCTCGTGACAACCGCCGCGAGGCCTCGACAGACATTCTTCACCCCAAATGTCGATTGAAACCTCGCAAGGCTTAGCATCAACTTTCGCATCTCCCTGGTGAGCAACAGTTATTAAATCTCGCATTTCAAAAAAATCTTAAGTCATTTTTAAATAAGAACAATAAAATATTATTTTTTGGCTCACAGGGGTATTTTTCGTAATTTTTCGTCAAAAAATCTCAAAACTTGCTAAAAATGTAGTAGGTAAGCAGAAATATATATTTAATGATTTAAAAAATTAAGTATCTAAAACGATCATTTGAAAGCAAA